>NC_057803.1:458021234-458054213 GCF_018294505.1 Triticum aestivum
TTATTATTTATTGTAAGATATTCTGTGGAGTTTCAGGTCATTCCAAGAACTTTTGTTTTCTGCACATAAAACAACATCATGGCAATTCTGCTGAAAACCGCGTCAGTCCGGGTTAGTTCCATTCAAATCATACAAGTTAGAGTCCAAAACAAGGGAAAAAGTGTTTGGAAAAGTAGATACGACGGAGACGTATCAGGTGGGTCGAGCATTCGAGCTCGGGCGCGGGTGCAAAGTAGTCCGCCACAAGCTCTTCTAGGAGGCGATGGGAGAGATGAACCGCCTTGGTAAATAGCTTGATGGTGTCGACTCGCGTCTTGAGGCTGAAGGTCTTCGGTTGGTGGAGGAGCGGCGCAAGCTGCGAGTCGCCATCAACCTTGGTCGCTATCAGTGCGACCTCGAGAACGCGAAGGTCGAGGCGTCCCTCAAGATTGCCAATGAGGCCCGCTCGCGAGCTTCGGAAGACGCTCACGAGGCTGATCGCCGCTGCGAGGCCGCGGAGGAGCGCGCGTGGGAGCATCAGGCCTGGAGCGCATCCCTTGAGCAGCAGGTAGAGGCGCGTGGGGCCGCTCTTGCATCGCTGAGGGGGACGCCTGCGGAGGAAGAGGAGGTCCGGCAGCGCGAGGAAACGCTGGCTCTGGAAGCCGTGGAGCGCAGCCTCGAGCTCAAGCGACTGGAGACGAGGGAGCGACAAGTCGTGCAAGCAGAAGATGCCGCCGGGGCCCGCGAAGCCGGAGTCGAGGAGGAGATCAATCGCCGGGTGGCCCAGGTTCACGCAGATCTGGAGGGCAGGTACAACTTGAAGCTGAAGCTCACCGGGCTGGAGGGTGCGGGCAGGGCCGCCGCCCTCAGACCCAGGTTGGACGAGGCCGAGAGGCGTGTGGAAGCCACAGCCGCCGCCTTGGTTATGGCGCAGGCGTACTTGGCCTCCGCCCACACTGAGCTACTTTCCCTCCAGAGACAGTTGACGATGCCGATGCCGTCGCTCGGCAAAATAGGGAGGAAATGCTCCAGCGCCGAACGCTGGAGCACAAGCATGCCCCTATGCTTCAAGACCTTTGGAACAGGGCCAACACCACCCTGGGTTACATCGGCGACGAGAACGCCCCGGCCCCTCACTCAAATGACTACGCCAGCCACCTGATCTTCTTCACCGAGGTGGTGACGCGCCTGGAGGCTCAATCTGCCAGAGCTCGGCAGCTTGTGGAAGAGAGGGGTCGTGGCCTGCTTCAGCGCGCCTTCTCCCGTGTCTCCAGCCATCTTCTGAATGCCGACCCCAACTTCGAATTCGACGCCGCCATTGCCCCCGTACCCATGGCCGTCCTGGGTGACCTGGCGTGTTGGGTAGAGGACCATGTCGACGCGTTGGTCAGGGCCTTCACCTCGAAGGATGACGCGGTTGTGGTCGTCGCCAATGAAGGTGACGTGGTCGATGACGGTGATGGGGGCGTCGCCCACGGCGGCGGCGATTCCGACGAAGATGATGACGACGCGAGTGACGCGTCCGCGGGTGATGTAGCGAATGATATCTCTGGCTGATCCCATGTTTGCTTGTTGTTTCATCCTGTACGCAAAACTCGAGCGTAGCCCTTGGAAGACTTGTAGGAGCATTTTGAGAGGGGGAGCCCCTCGTGTAAGCAAATTGCATTTTTTACTTTCCCATGTGATATGGGTATATGTCCTTGTGAGCTCATGAAGATGGGGGTGAGCTCCCCGATGTGGTTTACCTTAGTCAGCGTCAGCTTAGGGCTGGGTCGTGAGGCGATGAGTTCCTAAGAATCCTGCGGAGCTTATCGCTCCGTTTGAGGGGGGCCCGTAAGAGGTGAGCACCTGGCGTGGTGCTAGCGCGTGCTTTGTGCGGTCCGGCTCTCGAGGAGCTTTGTGAGGAAAAGGCGATGGGCAAGAGTCCCAAACCAAACGAGATCCAGAAGGCAAGAAACGGCTGAATGAGAAAAGGCACCCCCCATGCGCATCGATAAAAAATTAGCTTCAACTTAAGTCCAGATCCAGAAAGCAAAGCCATAGAAAGAGAGATCCAAAGCAAAAGGCCGCGTCCGGCGCCTAGTCTAGTCTTTGGGTCTTCAAGTCTTCTCACTAGCGCGGAACTAAGTGCTGCCACTAGGCGTGGGAGGGAGCCCTAGGGCCTGAGGCTGGCGCTCCTGAGTCTCCATGGCGTGTACAACCCCAACTCATTATTACGTGAGAGTGTCACGGGCGGCGAGCTTCACAGGCACCGGGCCTTCTTCACAGGTACCGGCCTTGCTTCATATCGCCAGACGAGGGCCCCACCTTGCGCCACCCTTGACCTCTTTTGAGCCGACCTGTCACCAGGACGACACAAAAGAGGGAAAGGGGACCCCAGTGGTTCCCTCGGTGACCACGGGTCCTCTGCCGGGGGAAGGGTTGTGGAGGCCACCCCGGAAGAGGGCCTACCTCCGGGTGTCCCCTGGTTTCGCGTGCCTTGGGGAGGGGCCTTGCTCCTGGCTCCCTCCCGACGGCCCCCAACGTGTCTCCCTTGTTGGAACGGGTGCCGCCACTCCAGGGTCGTCGATCGACGCTGCCACCTGATTCATCTGCAACCCATGGTTAGCATAAGCCTGCTTTTGAGAGATTAGCGGTACCCTGTAGTTGCTGTTGTCGGTGCGATCATTGTGGTTCTCCGTTGGTTCTTGGAAGGCCTCGACTCCTAGCGGCCCCTTTCCCCAATCTTCTCCAATGAATGAGCCCGGGTCGTCCTCTGCTGCGTACCCTTGGTCCATCATGTGGGGCACGTAGGCTTCCGGGGCCGTCACCCCGAACACCTCGCCATGGTGCCCCATGCTCCATGTTGCTTGACCCATGGTGGTGCCCTGGGGATGACTGTATGGCATCCTGCTAGGACCGTGGGGGCGACGCTTGTGCCCGTTCTCACCGCGGGCGGCATGGGGGAGTCAGAGCCCCCTACGCTGCCGGTCGTGCTGATGTTGATGAAGCCCCCGGGCGTAGTTGATGGCGCGCGGATGTGAGGTTCGCCGCACGGCCTAGTAGTGGCCTGGGAAGGAAGTTGATAGCAGAAGGGCGACGATCCCGACGCCGTTGCATCCAGCAGCTTGGCAACACGCTCCAGCAGTGTGTCCCGACCGCTTTCCATCAGCCTGCACCGCAGCAGCTCCCTTGCCACGGTGAGCACTGCCTGCATGTTTGCTTGCTCACGTTGTGAGTACGGTGCCGTTGCTGCGGCATGGCTCGCTACTCTTGCGGCGGACCGTACCTACCATGGGGTGAGGGTGGATGACGCCTGGCCGTGCTTCCCACGCCCGGCGGAGTTTGGCGGCGCCCGTGCCGCTTGGAGTGCGGGGTTGAGACCTTCATGGGCAGGCGGCGTCGCCCGGGCTGGCTAGGCTGCCCAGCGGTCGGAGCCAGCCCTTGAGTCGCTGGACATCGTGGTTGAGGAGCGTCGACGAGCAGGCCGATGGAGGAGGAGCTCCGGCGCACCCCTACCTAGCGCGCCAAATGTCAGATGTGGGGTTTCGGCAAACCCTTAAGGTTCAGACACTGGGGTGCGCGCGAAGTCTTTTTCTCCCATCGATCTACGCCTTAGCTCGCTAAGATTTCGCGGACGAACTCGACGAACTCGCAACACAGAAAGACACAAGGTTTATATTGGTTTAGGCCACCGTTGTGGTGTAATACCCTACTTAGTGTGGTGGTGGTGGATTGCCTCTAGGGATGATGATGAACAGTACAAGGGAAGAACATCCTCTTGAGGTTGAGGTGTTCTTGAGCTCGGTGAGCTTGTGTGTGTGTGGGTGGTCAAAATGATCCGTCCTCTGTCCTCTGTATGACCCCCCTCTCCTAAGGTGGCGGCTAGTCCTACTTATATAGGCCCTGGTCCTCTTGCCAAATATCGAGCGGGAAGGGAGCCAACAATGGTGGGCTAATTTGAAGGGGGACAACTAGTACAAGCTATCCTAACAAAAGTGGTCTTCGCCTGCCAAAGGCTCTAGTGGTGACGCCATCTTGGGCTCCACGATGACCTCCATCTTACCGTCCTCCTGGTCTTGGTCTCGTTGCACCAATATGGAAACATTTGCATGATGCCTTGATACTTCCTCTCCTGTGCTTGCCTCCTTCTCACCAAAGAGGAAACAAGGACGCTGTGCGCGCTGGCGCCCGCCTGGTGTCGTGCGTCTTAGCTCACGTCACGAGGGTCTCGTGAGGTTTGCCCCGCCTTGATATCTCCGCTCCTCATGAGCCTGCCTGGCTAGGCCACTCACAAGGAGGTCTTGCGTCGTCCGCCTCGCGAGGCTTGGACCCTCGCGAGGGTCTTGGACGCTTTGTTGGTGAAGATGGGTCGTACGGCCTGCAGGCTCAGCCATGCCGCGGGCCGCAGGCAGGCAAGCCTGGGGACCCCCGTTCCCAGGACGCCGACAGTAGGCCAGCAAGTCAGTCTCCCACTATGGTGGGTCCCAGCTGGCAGGGGGTATTCATTTTTTGTGTGCAATAAGGAGGCACTTCGTTGCGTGCGAAGATATAGTTGGTGGGTCCGACCTGTCAGCGGAGGGAACTTTTTTTGGCAAAATACAGAGGCCCTTTCGGTGGGTCCCAGATGTCAGATGGAGGAACCATTATCTTGTGCGTAATAAGGAGGCATTTCCTTGTGTGCGGCCGTGGACCCAACTGTCATCCTCTCCACGTACAGTCCACTTCCGATGGATGTCGTTCGTTGACCACGTTGACCACGCCGCGCCGAGAGCACCAGGGCGGTGGACGACGGTGAGGCCTATGAAGGGAACGACATGGAGCCGAGGAAGACACGGCAGTGGCTGCCCACGCGATGGAGAGTACGAGGGTTGACTGGTTCGGCTGCCGTCGCCGGAAAATAACAGGAGGTGTGGGTGAGTAGAGGGATAGACAGGCCCGGGATGCGAGTATATGATGGGGACGTGAGGCCTGCCCGGTAGCATAGCCGGCCACGGGAGGCGGGAGCAGGCGGTTCCGACGGCGCTGGTTTGGGCGTCTGGGGCAGGAAGATCAGAGACTGAAGAAGCACGATTGCCGTTAGATTGACATCTAACGGTCTGACGCTGGTAGAGTCGATTGTTGACTAAGTTTCTTTTTTGAGAAACCTTGTGTACGCATGAACTTAGTAGGCCCACAAGTCAGCCTCCAAATCTGTGGCAGACAACATAGAGCCCATTTGCTATTTTTTAATAATTTGCAGCCCATTTGCTAATTCTTAAGTAATTTATTACAACCCATTTTCTGCCCAGGACCACGGTCAAAAAGTTCAACCTTATTTTGCATATTTCGGTGGAGTCCAAACTTTTGTAATCCCGAAATGATAAACATTTTTAAGAACTTATTGATTTGCCAAAAAAATCGTTTTGTTTCTGTAAGCAAATAAGATGTGGGACAATTGAGTTGGTTTAAGGGAAAACCAGTGGTAAAAAATCAGCGTTGGGAGGGAAAACAACAACAAAAATAAGGATGTAAATATGAAAAGGGACTTTTATGTATTTTCAATATAATGATACGTGTATATGAACTAGTAAAACTATTGGTAGAGATTAGAAACAGATGTAGGACATGCGTTTCAAGAGGAAAATAGAACTGGGATGTGTGTTTGATTCAGTAAAAAAAACTGCCTGCAGATGTTGTAAGACAAAATATAACTAACACTGGCAGGCTAGAGGCCAGTAGATATCTGCTGGATCTTTGTGCCCCGTTGTCGTCATGGGTGGGCCTGTTAAAAACAAAACCAAGCCTGGGCAGTCTACAGCCCAGTTGAAACTTGCTCGACCTGATAAACAATATACGTGATCAATAAACGAGAGAATTCTGCAAGTACAAACTAATAACTAGGATGCAGCAGGGATATTGTTTTTTGATCGTGATAATAAGTGCATGCACTTCTTTCGAAAAATATGGAGAACTGGGAATTCGAACTGCAGGTGCTTATGCTACCCATCAAATAAAAATCAGGTGCCTGA
The DNA here is from genome assembly GCF_018294505.1 of Triticum aestivum. NCBI lineage: Eukaryota > Viridiplantae > Streptophyta > Magnoliopsida > Poales > Poaceae > Triticum > Triticum aestivum. The sequence goes on from NC_057803.1 coordinate 458,027,204, forward strand.
AAATTCATTTCGAAACAAATGATTCAGCTTTATATCCACGTTGACCCTCGGCATGATGGTTGGAAGCAAATGCCAAGTTCATACCAAATGATCGTTAACAACAATACCAACTTACGGACGACAAGGTAGTACAAGTACCAATACCAAACTAACTTATAATCTTTTTACTCCTGGCCCTAGTGTTCGTCTGGTAGAAAATCTTGCAGAGGACCAGCTCCCGCACCTTCTCTTGCTCCAGGTCCCTGAGGTGGTACTGGTGCATCACCCAGTTGGTCCTCTGTTGGTCGAAGTTCTTGTTGGTGTGCAGCACCAGAACCTTTTTGCTGCCCGTCTGACGGCCGTTGACCATCACCGGCAAGGTATTGCCGGTGTTGTGCCACATCGCGTGCATGCCGCACTCCGACCGTATCTTGCGACCCATCCACGTGCCCGTTTTGAACGCCCTGGAATTGTGCTGGAAGAAATGCTTGCTTAGGCCACTCAGTGTGATACCTGCAGTATTGTGGAATACAGGTTTTAGTGTACGTAGTTGGCCTTTTCATAACATATTTGGCTTGCTGCGCGTCACTTGTTTCACTTTTTATTCACTGTCAAATTGTAATTACTTCACTCGGTCTGCGTCTAAAAAGAAAAATAGAGCTATAGACAAAGGAATATGTTCGTGCAAGTAGACGGCCGATCGGTGTCTTACCTGGAAGTTTCTCAGGTTGGGTGTAACATATGCCGTGCTCGCTGTCGATGGTTGGTATGAACAAATCGATGAGAGACTGAAATCTCGCGCTGTCAGCACTCACTTTGGCCTCAAGGTGCTCGATCAGCTCCTGATCTGTGGGATCAAACTTGACGCCAGCCGGCAGCACCGACCAATCCTTCTTCGACTTGCATCGGTTAATTCCAGTTATATGGTACTTAATGTATGATTAATCGACTGTTTTAAGTGAATGATGAAAGATTACGATAGATAAGTGGTACTCCAAATCTCAAGTCCAGAATACCCGAACACGCCGCCGGGATTCTTGTGTAACCTCACGCGCAGCATGTTGTCACGTCAATTCAATGTGTGGACATGATGAATAATTTGACCGACGTATACTAGTACTGCTATTGTACTACTTACTAGTCGTATTTAGTGTCACATTTTAACCATAGGTTTAACTAACAAGTACGCACTTGAAGCCTAATTGATATATATATATATATATATATATATATATATATATATATATATATATATATATATATATATATACTGCATAACATCTCCATCATCATTATCAGCACATCCCGCGCAGGTGAGTTAGGATGCACTTGATCCCAGAAAGGTATCTATCCTTCAAACCAGAGGAGTGCTTCAAACTAACAACAATACATAATATCCAACAAAAGAGGGTCGTGCTACAGCAGCAGAATACATGGCTCAGTCTAGATATCAGTACGAATCAAGTTGTGCATATTTGCTGTTGGCATGAACCACATCGCCGCATGTCGGGTTTGCAAAAGCCATCCATCGCATGGAAGCTATTTGCCTTTCACACACTGAAGATTATCTGGCAACAAGCTGTGTCGACGAATCTCTGGATATGGTGATTCATGAAACCCATGGTATGATGTGTAAACATAGTCCCCCCTAGCGAATGGAAGTTGCATAGCATGGTAATCATCACCGGTGATATGATCGATGATTGGTTGGATGATCGGATAATTGAGCCTGAGGAACACAGAGTGGTTGCTGAGGCTATAAACCCGCCTCCAGTTGAATACGCCTGGCCCAACGGAGCTGGGATCTTTCTCGAACATGAAGCAGCCATAGCCATCAATGTCACGAACGCCCCATGCATTGTACTGCATGTGGCTTGATGTAATGGTTTGGTCAATTTGGTACGTGCGAATGAGCATCAAATGACCGCCGTCATCTGAACGAGCGATAAACCACCACCCATCAGCTGGTATGATTCCAGGTCCTGGAATCATGAAGGCCGGTGCATTTGCGTCTACTGCAACAATTCAAATTGGAGACTAAACGGACAAAAATAAACAATCATGTTCAGAGTATGTGTGGAATTAAGATTATTATAACAGTAACACATATCATAGTGCATTCTACTACACAACCTTTTTCTTGTAGACGTTGTTGGGCCTCCAAGTGTAGAGGTTTGTAGGACAGTAGCAAATTTCCCTCAAGTGGATGACCTAAGGCTTATCAATCCGTGGGAGGCGTAGGATGAAGATGGTCTCTCTCAAGCAACCCTGCAACCAAATAACAAAGAGTCTCTTGTGTCCCCAACACACCCAATACAATGGTAAATTGTATAGGTGCACTAGTTCGGCGAAGAGATGGTGATACAAGTACAATATGGATGGTAGATAATGTTTTTTGTAATCTGAAAATATAAAAACAGCAAGGTAACTAATGATAAAAGTGAGCGAAAATGGTATTGCAATGCGTTAAAACAAGGCCTAGGGTTCATACTTTCACTAGTGTAAGTTCCCTCAACAATAATAACATAGTTGGATCATATAACTATCCCTCAACATGCAACAAAGAGTCACTCCAAAGTCACTAATAGTGGAGAACAAACAAAGAGATTATGGTAGGGTACGAAACCACCTCAAAGTTATCCTTTTGGATCGATCTATTCAAGAGTCCGTAGTAAAATAACACGAAGCTATTCTTTCTGTTCAATCTATCATAGAGTTCATACTAGAATAACAACTTAAGACACAGATCAACCAAAACCCTAATGTCACCTAGATACTCCAATGTCACCTCAAGTATCCGTGGGTATGATTATACGATATGCATCACACAATCTCAGATTCATCTATTCAATCAACACAAAGAACTTCAAAGAGTGCCCCAAAGTTTCTACTGGAGAGTCAAGACGAAAACGTGTGCCAACCCCGTTGCATAAGTTCACTAGGTCATGGAACTCGCAAGTTGATCATCAAAACATACATCAAGTGGATCACATGATATCCCATTGTCACCACAGATAAGCACGTGCAAGACATACATCAAGTGTTCTCAAATCCTTAAAGACTCAATCCGATAAGATAACTTCAAAGGGAAAACTCAATCCATCACAAGAGAGTAGAGGGGGAGAAACATCATAAGATCCAACTATAATAGCAAAGCTTGCGATACATCAAGATCGTACCACCTCAAGAACACGAGAGAGAGAGATCAAACACATAGCTATTGGTACATACCCTCATCCCCGAGGGAAAAAATACTCCCTCCTTGTCATGGAGAGCACTGGGATGATGAAGTTGGCCACCAGAGAGGGATTCCCCCTCCGGCAGGGTGCCAGAACGGTTCTAGATTGGTTTTCGGTGGCTACGAAGGCTTCTGGCGGGGGAACTCCCGGTCTATTCTCTTCTTCGATGTTTTGGGGGTATTGTCAGGACCCCGACTCAATGCCACATCGATCTAGCATGTAACACCTCATATCACTTTGCGGCCTCACGCACGGTATTCCCACGGGTGTCGCCTTACCTTTACTCGGGACCGTTTGTGCCTTTTGGCACACGTATATGACAGTGTCGCTAGCATCTATATGATAAGGAGCCCGGGCTGACATGGCTAGTCGTAAACCCAAAGTGGCACAAACTTACAGGGACAGGCATCCATGACCCAGCATCGAACGTGTCGGTCATCAGCGAGTGAATCCAGGCTGTAGCACTGGGCTAGCAGGACTTCGGTGAACCGGGCTGTAGCGGGCTAACAGGACTCCGGTATTCACCGCGTGACATTTCCCCGAAGGGACAGACACAGGAACGAAGAAGGACACATGCCGGCCAGCCTAAGTGTTCCGGAGCAGTAGCAAGCTACCATGGCTCGGTGGAAACACTAGGAGACATTTCCCGGTAAGAGAGGCTACTAAAGATAAACAACTAGATAGTCAGATCCCACACATACCAAGCATTTCAATAACATACACACAATATGCTCGATATGTGCAATACAACATGGCATCACAAAATGACTCTACGACTCAGTAGTTTTTATTCAAAAGGCTCCGAGGAGCGAGATATTACAATCATGGGTCTCATGACCCAACACTCAGAGCATACAAGTCAAAGCACAAGCGGAAGCTATCATGTCTGAGTACAGACATCTATAAATGAAAAAGGCTAAGAAGCCTGACTATCTACCAGATCCTGCCGAGGGCACAAGATCGTAGCTGAGGTAACAAGCTAAACGTCGAAGTCCACGTGGAACTACTAGTGAGACTGAAGTCTCTCTGCAAAAACATAAAATAGGCAAACGTGAGTACAAATGTACCCAGCAAGACTTACATCAGATCTATCTACATATGCATCATTATCAACTAAGGGGATGGTGGAGTTTGACTGCAGCAAGCCAGCTTTGACTCGGTGGCTATCCTGAACTACGACTGCAAGTAACTCTTTTGAGGTGGCGCACACGAGTCCACATATTCACCACATCAATACACCACTATGGATCCGCTCCCGTCTCCCTACGAGAACGCCATCCATAGCACTCACGCTTATCTTGCGTATTTTAGAGTATCCACTTTCACTTGTCTATGAACTATGCAAGGGGTCCAAGTTTCCATATCCGAGGAATCCGGCTATTCGAATAGATAATGATAACCCTGCAGGGGTGTACTTCTTCACACACGCTCCCGCCACTTACCGCCCTGTACACGTCATGTACCTCGGCAACCTTCAAGCGGAAGCCGGGCGAGGGAGTCGGCCACGACCTGACTAACCGAACAAGTCTCTAGTCTAGGTTTATCGCCTATTCGGGTTCCATCCGCAAGGAGATCCGGCCGGGGTGTCTCTCACGGCCCCAAACGATGTGAGCAGGGTTGCCAAGCCCACCATCCGGGTGCCACTTGGTACACCGTGCCACTGTGCCTAGTCTGTCCCAAGCCCACCTGTACCGGGTGCCACTTGGTAGACTACTAACACTACCTACAAACACCAGAAACTAGTTGCAACTCCTGGACAGAGATCATGTTGATTAATAAGTCGAGAGGGGTCGAGTTACCGGAACCCAATGTGTGGTAGTAACTGGTCATGGATCACAAACACAGAACTCAGTTCCTGAGGATGGCTGCAATGAGACAACCCACCATGTACTCCTACATGGCCTCTCACCGCTACCTTTACCAAATCGTGTTCACACACTTAGCTCACACACAGTAGGACATGTTCACACACCTCTGATTCATCCCCGATGAATCAGACCTGACTCAACTCTAAGCAGTAGCAGGCATGACAAACAAGCATGAAAGAGTAGGCACATCAGGGCTCAAACAACTCCTACTCATGCTAGTGGGTTTCATCTATTTACTGTGGCAATGATAGGTCATGCAAAGGATAAAGGGGTTCAGCTACCGCAACAAGTAACAAATATGTCGTTGTTGTCCTAATGCAGTAAAAGAGAGCAGGAGCGAGAGAGTGGGGTTTTATCGGAATGAACAAGGGGGTTTTGCTTGCCTGGCACTTCTGAAGATAATATAGCTCTTCATCGGTGTCATCGATCACATCGTCGGTATCACGTCTATCGAAAGGGGGCAATCACCGGCAACTGAGGAAAAACACAATCAAATGCAATGCACAATATGATGCATGAATGTGACATGGCAATATGCTGTGTTTTGTGCTAATGCAACTAAAACCAGATTAAATGAAGTTGGTTGAATCCAAGATTCAAATTCAAACTCCACATGTGGTTATTTAAATGCCTTTTTAATTTAATTGTACTAAACAGCAGCTATAAGTTGTTCTAACATGCATGAAAATGGTACAGATGGATTCCCTGAATTTTTCTAATAATTTTTCATATATAAATTATTTAATTTGGAGTTACGGTTGAATTTCTATGAATTTTAGAAGTTTAAATCATTTTCTGGAATTTCCTGAATTAAAATAAATCCAGAAAATGATTTATTGCGTCAGCCTGACGTCATTGTGACATCAGCAGGTCAACAGGGGCCGGTCCAGGTCAAACCTGACACCGAGGCCCACATGTCAGTGAGATAGAGAGTTAACAGGGGGTTATTTAACTTAACCCGTGTTTTTAACAGCAGCGGTCCCACATGTCATGCACAAGGGTTTAATTAACCGAGTGATTAGCACCTAACCTAATGCTCCACGTCAGCTCTAATCAGCGTTTAGCCGCCGGCGTAACAGGGCATGGCGAGGTCGCTCGTCCGGCCAACTCCGGCGACGGGAGGTCGCGCGGCCGGGTGCGTTGGAACACCCGCAGCAGGGCGCGTACGATGGTGGCGGTGGCTGGAGCTGATGCGGGCTGTAGCAGCACCGGCGATGAGCTCGGCGGCGGCGATGCTCGGGCTTGGCCGGGGCGCGGGGCTGCAGCTTGCTAGCGAGCAGGTTGAGCGGCGCAGGAGCACCAGGGGAGCTCCTGGAGCACTACCGCGTGCTCGGACGTGAGCAGATCGAGCTCAGGCCACGGCGGCGATGAGACACGACGGCAGAAGCTCTCGGCGATGGCGGGAATCGAGCTAGCGAACCAAATCCACCACGGGGTATGAGGGGAAAGGGAGAGGGGCTCACAGGGAGTCGTATGGAGGTCTCGTCAGGCTCGGGGACGAACTACGGACGACGAATCGAGCGGTGGCATCCGGCAGAGCAGAGCTCGGAGACGGCGATGGTGGCGTCGATGCGGGGCCTTCGGGCTCGCGTCCTTCGGTGGAGAGGTTAGTCGGGGCTTGGCGAAGCTTTTGGACAGCTGGTGGAAGCGAGACGACGACGGTGGCCAGCGTTGGGATTTGGACGGCGGCGACGGGCGCGTTTGGTCCGGGCGAGAGAGAGGGAGCAGAGGAGAGGAGGGCCATGGGGAAGAGTGAGAGGGTTCGAGGGGGGGGGGTGTGCGTGGCGACGTTACAGGAGGCCAGGGGAAGCAGGCAACCAGGAGGTGGCGGGGTGCGTCGGCGCTCGCCACCGAGCTACTTTGGGGCGAGGGGGAGGAAGACGACACGGGGAGGTGGCGGTGGTGGGCTGGGCCAGGCCTCAGCCACAGTGCCGGGCCAGGTGGGCTGAGAGGTGAGCGCCAGGTAGTCCTTCTGCTCTTTTTTAATTTTTCTTCTGTTTTGTTTAATTTACTTCCTTTTGCCACTGTTTCTAAATAAAACAAATTCAAAGACAGTGACAAAATTCCCCTGAACATTTTATTTAGCACAATGGAATTATACCAAAGCACATAAAAATGTTTCAGTTATTTGAACATATATTCAGTTTATTTGGATATAAGTTCAAATTCAAAATAGTATTGATTTAAATTCAAAGTCCCAAAATAATTCCTTTAAAATGTTCATAAATTTTGGTTTGATATATAGCTCTTGCCAAAATTCTCAAACATTGCAAAAGGACATCTTGGAACATAGAATGAGATTTTAGGGTTTTTGCCCTTCTTTTATTTAGGGTTTTTGAGGCTTCCAAAATTCCTCAGTTCAAGTTTCAAAATTTAAACATGATGCAAACACCAGGCAGCACCAGAAGCTAGGGATGTGACAACTCACCCCCACTAAACAAGAATCTCGTCTCGAGATTCAAGCGTAGGGTAGGATGAAGGGGAAACGCAAACTAGTATAATCTTCACGATCCAGGTTGCACTTCAAATGAACGTTGATTCAATCACCATCTTTGTCTTGATGTCTTGCTCCGAGAATTCCAGCTAACATGACGAGAAGAGGAAAGGAAAACCTAGAAGAATCTATCTTCTCGAAGATCAATCAACTCACGGAATGAGACATAGAACCATCTCCCGGGTTGAGACACGAGATACACATCAAGAGGGGTGGAAAGAAACGGATGACGAAGGTTCACTAGGTAGACAACAATTCCACAGCGAGGAGTTGAGTTGCCATGATACCATAACGAGACACCTTAGGAACCGTGACTCGTAGATATATCCCCTTAAGTGGCAAAAAGAATTACCTTTGATTCAGAGATCATTGAAACTCTTTATACCAGCCTAAGGCAATCACAGCAATCGATTGGCGGGGGTCGGTGGAATGGCATACTCGGACTTGGATGTTGTGGATTACCTTGTTGAAGACAACGTAATGGATGAATTTTCTTACCACCGGAAATGGAAGAGACCCATGGTAGAATGGCACATTGGCGGTGCAAGCTGGGAACAAAATGCAAATGCTGGGAATGATTTTGGTAACTGGGGAAGAACCCAACAATAGAGAGTGAATTCACTGTTTGAAAAGGCCATAGCATTGCCGAGGAAACTGAGAGGAATCCCAGTTAGTGCCGATGATAACACGTAGCGCTTGTGCGTGCTCTCAAGAACTTGAGCATTTCCATATTCATCAAGGTTTTACCAACATCCGTGTCAAGGATCCTGGCAACACAACATACCACCATGATGAACAACGATGGACGATGCAGATGCAAAGGAAGATAACACTTTCTCAGATTTCACCCTTGGCGGGGCCAAGGAAATAAAATCTGAATGATCGACCGAGAGACATTTAGCACTCCGCTTCTAATGTTCTCCTTGACGTGCTAGTGTAACCCATTCATAGATATGGTTTGATAACTAGAACATCAAGTAAAGGTTGGACTTCGGGAGCAATAGAATCCATAAGGAACAGTTACGGAGGTAAATCCTACGAAATCCTTATGGGGAGGTGGCCAACTTCCTCAAACAAGATACTACAATAATAGGTCTTCCGGCTGGGTGTGTTGGCCACGACATCCACTTTACCGGTTATCGAGGGACCAATATTATAGTTCTTGGGAAATGTTCCAACCATCATATCTGCCTGAGATTCAGATCTGGTTGGTGTCAGGATATTCCAGACTCATCGAGTCTAGGAAGAAAAATGAAAGTTTGCAACACAATCGACGAGATGACGTTGCGAGATTCTTGGGAAATGGACTACGGTAGTAAGCTCCAAAACATGAGCTGGTTCTGCTACACACATGTGAACACGTTGTCCCAGACAAACATTATCACATGGTAGTCTTACAATAACACACTACTGAGTTCAGGTGGGGAACCATTATTAATGACATCGAAGTCTCCACGCGTGGAAGTCCAAAGAGTTCACCTTGGACAGACTCCTTTATCTTTGAACAACTCAATCAGTGGCTTGGTGTGCTAGGATATACATATGGAATGAAGATGATCAGTCTAACAGACCACAGAACTCTTCGCACGTGCATGACTGACTTGGGATGATTCCAAAGGAGGTAAAACAAGCCTTCTCAAATTCATGGCGGCAACTTACATCAAGTGCACATGAATTTAGAGGGACTCACTTCTTTTGTCCAAACATATGCTTCACGAACGAGTCATGAAGATAATGCTTACACAAGTTTCCAACACTAGCTTAATGTTCAACCAAATCATGGAGGAGATAAGGATGTTGTCAATGGGCTCAACAACAACTCATCCAGGTTTCCATATTAGTGGAATTCCACAATTATGTGAACAAGGTGATAGCATTGGTCAGACCCGAAAGATATAATGGTGTATGCTCGAGGAACAACCACGAGTACGACAACATTACGAATATCGTTGGTTCTGATTTGATTTGACGATAGCCCATACTCAAATCAAAGGTTTGGGTAAGATAATAGATCCAACAATTGATCACGAGGATCAACCAATAAAGATATCATCTTTCTTAAACACACACTACACAAGAATATCCCTTTGGAACGAACTAAGTCAGGCAAGCTTTTATCTTCCAATTCTCCAAGTTGTTGTCTAGCTTATCCAACTAGCTCAGGGATATCCAACATAGATTCTTGGAGAAAGGGTGGTTCACAAGAAACCAACTTGATCACGAGCTCAACATAACAGTCAGGAAATAACCCGGTAACACTTCCAAGAAGATATTTGGAAAGTCACGAACCACCGGTATGTTACTAAGCTCGAGAACAATCTTGCCTTTCAGGGCAAGACGATATGATCAAATGAGCGAGGGATTGAAAGAAAATCCTAACTCAATGACCGAAGGAGTGCACCGGAAATAGAGACTAGGTAGCACAATCAACCTTAGGGTGACGATTCGATAATCAACACGTTAAGAATGAGGTTATCGTCCATTTAACTACCAAGCAACGGAGTTGCTAGCAGTATTGATTTCACACGCCATGATTCATTTGTCGGCATTCCGTTTACAATAACACAGGAACCGAGGAATGAACAATGATGGCAAGAAGTATCACTGTACCAAGAGTTCATAGGATGGTGTGCAATTCCTATAACAATCCCGATATAAAAGATGGCAATACTCCAAGGTAGAACAGAACAAAAGCTGGATTAGCAATTTGATCTGCGGAGCACAACTTCTTTGACCCAATCCTGGAAATGGATAAGGTACTGGAGTTTGTTTCTCCTAGTCATTCTGGAATAGAATGGCTTGACGGACCACAATAATAATAGGCATCGAGGAACGATTGCACACATACTCTTGACTATCAATTGATAGACGAGGGTCAGAAGACAACTAAAGAGGGACAACTCAAAAGAACATAAGATTTTCTGAGTTGTGGATGCATGGATTAGCATGTCGAACGAGTTCGACATATTTCTTTCGGACAATCCATGCGGAAAGGTAGAACTAGCAGAGTCACAATTATGAATGGAGAACCCATCGAGAGCACTCCTGTTGTGATCTTTTGATCCAACAAACTTTTGCCGTAAGTGGTTCATGGTATTTGGAAGAAGTATATACCACGGACCTCGAGGACTAATGCAAAGGTTACTAATAATCTAAAGGAACTAGCAACACTATCAACATGAAGTAAGTAGGGTGAATCTTGGTTCGAAAACCCAGGAATGGAATACCTACTAACTAGTTGGCATCACATGATGCTTACGAGAATGATGGCCAGAATCATCACACTGGGACACAAATCATGGCTAAATTACTAGATGATCCCCTAAGACACCTAGGGTCATAATACCAGCTCCAACATATATGTCAAGGTAATAGAGTACCTCAACTCACTGATTAGTGTGGTTAATCTGGCCCAAAGGAACATTGAAACGGGAGGAAGGAATTTGCAAGTGCATCAGACTGTTTAGAGACCTAAGATGACTCGGACAGCATAACGGCTGTAAATGCTCAGAAAAGATTTGAGACATTCACAAAAGGGTGGCATAACCACTCAGAAGCACAATATCAAGGTTTGGAGATCAACAGTTAACATACAGAAATAGTAGGAACTGAACTGAGACTTAAATCCAACAATCTATAAGTCTACGGATTAATAACACGTGATCCTGATGGAAAGAAGAGATAGCCTAGTTCTTAATCACCGTAGAAGAGAAGATGATGACTCAGATCAGAAGGCCATGAGGTATAAGGAGTAAAAAGAGCCTTACGTTCCATCCCACAATCAATTCCCTTATATAACTAAAGAATTTCTAGACTCAACTTTGACCAGTTTGGCTTGGTAATCCTACAGGCAGTCAAGCTCTGATACCAATGCTGTCAGGACCCCGACTCAATGCCACATCGATCTAGCATGTAACACCTCATATCACTTTGCGGCCTCACGCACGGTATTCCCACGGGTGTCGCCTTACCTTTACCCGGGACCATTTGCGCCTTTTGGCACACGTATATGACAATGTCGCTAGCATCTATATGATAAGGAGCCCGGGCTGACATGGCTAGTCGTAAACCCAAAGTGGCACAAACTTACAGGGACAGGCATCCATGACCTAGCATCGAACGTGTCGGTCATCAGCGAGTGAATCCAGGCTGTAGCACTGGGCTAGCAGGACTCCGGTGAACCGGGCTGTAGCGGGCTAACAGGACTCCGGTATTCACCGCGTGACATTTCCCCGAAGGGACAGACACAGGAACGAAGAAGGACACATGCCGGCCAGCCTAAGTGTTCCGGAGCAGTAGCAAGCTACCATGGCTCGGTGGAAACACTAGGAGACATTTCCCGGTAAGAGAGGCTACTAAAGATAAACAACTAGATAGTCAGATCCCACACATACCAAGCATTTCAATAACATACACACAATATGCTCGATATGTGCAATACAACATGGCATCACAAAATGACTCTACGACTCAGTAGTTTTTATCCAAAAGGCTCCGAGGAGCGAGATATTACAATCATGGGTCTCATGACCCAACACTCAGAGCATACAAGTCAAAGCACAAGCGGAAGCTATCATGTCTGAGTACAGACATCTATAAATGAAAAAGGCTAAGAAGCCTGACTATCTACCAGATCCTGCCGAGGGCACAAGATCGTAGCTGAGGTAACAAGCTAAACATCGAAGTCCACGTGGAACTACTAGTGAGACTGAAGTCTCTCTGCAAAAACATAAAATAGGCAAACGTGAGTACAAATGTACCCAGCAAGACTTACATCAGATCTATCTACATATGCATCATTATCAACTAAGGGGATGGTGGAGTTTGACTGCAGCAAGCCAGCTTTGACTCGGTGGCTATCCTGAACTACGACTGCAAGTAACTCTTTTGAGGTGGCGCACACGAGTCCACATATTCACCACATCAATACACCACTATGGATCCGCTCCCGTCTCCCTACGAGAACGCCATCCATAGCACTCACGCTTATCTTGCGTATTTTAGAGTATCCACTTTCACTTGTCTATGAACTATGCAAGGGGTCCAAGTTTCCATATCCGAGGAATCCGGCTATTCGAATAGATAATGATAACCCTGCAGGGGTGTACTTCTTCACACACGCTCCCGCCACTTACCGCCCTGTACACGTCATGTACCTCGGCAACCTTCAAGCGGAAGCCGGGCGAGGGAGTCGGCCACGACCTGACTAACCGAACAAGTCTCTAGTCTAGGTTTATCGCCTATTCGGGTTCCATCCGCAAGGAGATCCGGCCGGGGTGTCTCTCACGGCCCCAAACGATGTGAGCAGGGTTGCCAAGCCCACCATCCGGGTGCCACTTGGTACACCGTGCCACTGTGCCTAGTCTGTCCCAAGCCCACCTGTACCGGGTGCCACTTGGTAGACTACTAACACTACCTACAAACACCAGAAACTAGTTGCAACTCCTGGACAGAGATCATGTTGATTAATAAGTCGAGAGGGGTCGAGTTACCGGAACCCAATGTGTGGTAGTAACTGGTCATGGATCACAAACACAGAACTCAGTTCCTGAGGACGGCTGCAATGAGACAACCCACCATGTACTCCTACATGGCCTGTCACCGCTACCTTTACCAAATCATGTTCACACACTTAGCTCACACACAGTAGGACATGTTCACACACCTCTGATTCATCCCCGATGAATCAGACCTGACTCAACTCTAAGCAGTAGCAGGCATGACAAACAAGCATGAAAGAGTAGGCACATCAGGGCTCAAACAACTCCTACTCATGCTAGTGGGTTTCATCTATTTACTGTGGCAATGACAGGTCATGCAAAGGATAAAGGGGTTCAGCTACCGCAGCAAGTAACAAATATGTCGTTGTTGTCCTAATGCAGTAAAAGAGAGCAGGAGCGAGAGAGTGGGGTTTTATCGGAATGAACAAGGGGGTTTTGCTTGCCTGGCACTTCTGAAGATAATATAGCTCTTCATCGGTGTCATCGATCACATCGTCGGTATCACGTCTATCGAAAGGGGGCAATCACCGGCAACTGAGGAAAAACACAATCAAATGCAATGCACAATATGATGCATGAATGTGACATGGCAATATGCTGTGTTTTGTGCTAATGCAACTAAAACCAGATTAAATGAAGTTGGTTGAATCCAAGATTCAAATTCAAACTCCACATGTGGTTATTTAAATGCCTTTTTAATTTAATTGTACTAAACAGCAGCTATAAGTTGTTCTAACATGCATGAAAATGGTACAGATGGATTCCCTGAATTTTTCTGATAATTTTTCATATATAAATTATTTAATTTGGAGTTACGGTTGAATTTCTATGAATTTTAGAAGTTTAAATCATTTTCTGGAATTTCCTGAATTAAAATAAATCCAGAAAATGATTTATTGCGTCAGCCTGACGTCATTGTGATATCAGCAGGTCAACAGGGGCTGGTCCAGGTCAATCCTGACACCGAGGCCCACATGTCAGTGAGATAGAGAGTTAACAGGGGGTTATTTAACTTAACCCGTGTTTTTAACAGCAGCGGTCCCACATGTCATGCACAAGGGTTTAATTAATCGAGTGATTAGCACCTAACCTAATGCTCCACGTCAGATCTAATCGGCGTTTAGCCGCCGACGTAACAGGGCACGGCGAGGTCGCTCGTCCGGCCAACTCCGGCGACGGGAGGTCGCGCGGCCGGGTGCGTTGGAACACCCGCAGCAGGGCGCGTATGATGGTGGTGGTGGCTGGAGCTGATGCGGGCTGTAGCGGCACCAGCGATGAGCTCAGCGGCGGCGATGCTCGGGCTTGGCCGGGGCGCGGGGCTGCAGCTTGCTAGCGAGCAGGTTGAGCGGCGCAGGAGCACCAGGGGAGCTCCTGGAGCACTACCGCGTGGTCGGACGTGAGCAGATCGAGCTCAGGCCACGACGGCGATGAGACACGACGGCAGAAGCTCTCGGCGATGGCGGGAATCGAGCTAGCGAACCAAATCCACCACGGGGTATGAGGGGAAAGGGAGAGGGGCTCACAGGGAGTCGTATGGAGGTCTCGTCAGGCTCGGGGACGAACTACGGACGACGAATCGAGCGGTGGCATCCGGCGGAGCAGAGCTCGGAGACGGTGATGGTGGCGTCGATGCGGGGCCTTCGGGCTCGCGTCCTTCGGTGGAGAGGTTAGTCGGGGCTTGGCGAAGCTTTTGGACAGCTGGTGGAAGCGAGACGACGACGGTGGCCAGCGCTGGGATTTGGACGGCGGCGACGGGCGCGTTTGGTCCGGGCGAGAGAGAGGGAGCAGAGGAGAGGAGGGCCATGGGGAAGAGTGAGAGGGTTCGAGGGGGGGTGTGCGTGGCGACGTTACAGGAGGCCAGGGGAAGCAGGCAACCAGGAGGTGGCGGGGCGCGTCGGCGCTCGCCACCGATCTACTTTGGGGCGAGGGGGAGGAAGACGACACGGGGAGGTGGCGGTGGTGGGCTGGGCCAGGCCTCAGCCACAGTGCCGGGCCAGGTGGGCTGAGAGGTGAGCGCCACGTAGTCCTTCTGCTCTTTTTTAATTTTTCTTCTGTTTTGTTTAATTTACTTCCTTTTGCCACTGTTTCTAAATAAAACAAATTCAAAGACAGTGACAAAATTCCCCTGAACATTTTATTTAGCACAATGGAATTATACCAAAGCACATAAAAATGTTTCAGTTATTTGAACATATATTCAGTAATATTTGGATATAAGTTCAAATTCAAAATAGTATTGATTTAAATTCAAAGTCCCAAAATAATTCCTTTAAAATGTTCCTAAATTTTGGTTTGATATATAGCTCTTGCCAAAATTCTCAAACATTGCAAAAGGACATCTTGGAACATAGAATGAGATTTTAGGGTTTTTGCCCTTCTTTTATTTAGGGTTTTTGAGGCTTCTAAAATTCCTCAGTTCAAGTTTCAAAATTTAAACATGATGCAAACACCAGGCAGCACCAGAAGCTAGGGATGTGACAGGTATATGGATATATATAGGGGGAAGAAGTACGCCGGTGGAGCAACGAGGGGCCCACGAGGGTGGAGGGCGCGCCCAGGGGGAGTGGGCGCACCCCCTGCCTCATGGCTGCCTCGTTGCTTGCCTGACGTATACTCCAAGTCTTCTGGATTGCTTCCGTTCCAAAAATAACTTTCCCGAAGGTTTCATTCCGTTTGGACTCCGTTTGATATTCCTTCTCTTCGAAACACTGAAATAGACAAGAAAATAGCAATTTGGGCTGGGCCTCCGGTTAATAGGCTAGTCCCAAAAATAATATAAAAGTGTATAATAAAGCCCATAAACATCAAAACAGATAATGTAATAGCATGGAATAATAAAAAAAGTTATAGATACGTTGGAGACGTATCACATAGACAGAGAATTGCAATGCCACGGTCATAATCATACCCCAAGTTAAAAAAATAAGCCAATGGCTTTCATATTCTAGCAATATGTCATGGTTCAGACATCATGTAACAATGAGAGGAAAACAGCTATGACAGAGCCTACTCAAATTCTACCGTAGCACTTACTACTACTGTTCTCATATCAACTCTAAGCAATAACATGCATTGTTATAAAAATCATGGAAATGAGAGTAACTTATAGCAATCATGATGTTATGCTCATAATATCTATTCTAACAATCATTAGATGCCAATTGTTCTCATATCAACTCTAACAATAACATGTGTGGTCATAAATATCTAGGAAATGAGAGGAACATATAGCAATGATGTGGTTATAGACATACTATCTATTCTAAATTTGTAACAATGAACAGGCAGTCGTATTCATAAGGTAAAGATGAGATGAGATAAAACAAGGGACAATTGAATTTTTACCCCTAGTTGGTTCCTACCCTCGGGTTTTGCCCTTACTTTTCGAGCTCGCTCAGTTTTGCCCTTAGTTTTTCCGTCGTGGTCCCTTGAATGCCCTTTGACCGTTTGACCAAAACTTTGAAAATTCATAACTAATTCATATGAACTCAGAAAAATGCAAATAAGATATCAAAATGTTCAGATAAACACTACCTTTATGTGCGTATCATTTGCATTCAGGACAAAAGCACCCTTTATACTACCTGGGGTAATTAATGTTATTAACAATATTAAAAATAAAAAGGTATGAACCATATTTTTTCATGAATAAACATTACATGCAAATGTAGGTGATGTTTTCTGAACATCCAGATATCTTATTTGCATTTTTCCGAGTTCGTATCATCTTGTTATGAATGTTCTAACGACTTTGACCATTATTTGGAAACTTCATAACAAATTGATACTAACTCTGAAAAATGCAAATAAGATATCAGGATGTTCAGAAAACATCACCTACATTTGCATGTAATTTTTATTCATGAAGAAAATATTGTTTGTACCTTTTTATTTTTAATAATGTTAATAACATTAATTACCTCAGGTAGTTTAAAGGGTGCTTTTGTCCTGAATGCAAATGATATGCACATAAAGGTAATGTTTATCTGAACATTTTGATATCTTATTTGCATTTTTCCGAGTTCATATGAATTAGTTATGAATTTTTAAAGTTTTGATCAAACGGTCAAAGGGCATTCGAGGGACCTCGGCGGAAAAAGTAAGGGCAAAACTGAGCAAGCTCGAAAAGTAAGGGTAAAACCCGTGGGTAGGAACGAACTAGGGGCAAAAATGCAATTGTCCCATAAAACAATTACACGGCGATAGATTCCACCAGTATAGGCAGCCAATCTGTGCGTCGACCGCGTAAACGATGCCATCATGCACTATAGCATCAGACATAAATGTTGCCTCAACAGGATTGACGATGAGCCATAACCATGTATGGCGACCGGATTCCAGACAGACTAATCCCATGTTGAACAAGGCAATGAGTTTGTAATCCATGTAGTCTTTTGATGGTGTGGGCACTTCGCAGATTACAACTTTCAGCAAACAGAGGTCAAGCCAAAAGCTTGACGCATCTCGTGCGTAGTAGGCAGTAGTATCCGGCGGGCCGCGAGGCTCGATGGCAGCGGTATGCAACGATGGAAGGGTGATCTCTTGCTGGGTGTAGATATTCACGAGACGCCACGGACTACCTGATTGGTGGATGAGGATGATCCAGTTGGCCTTCATGCCTACCCAGTAGTGGTCGTGCATGAAGGACAGGTGAACGGGTAATGGTAGAATGTCGAGGGGCACCACGGCAGCCTCCGTAGGATCGTCAAGTCGGTGTCTGGGCCACCTGCGAGGATCGGGCATCAGCAAGCAGGGTGTCTTGAAAAGAGCCGGCCGGTTGCAGATGAGTAGACGGTACAAAGACACCACTACAAAAATGTTGGGGAACGTAGTAATTTCAAAAATTTCCTACGCACATGCAGGATCATGGTGATGCATAGCAATGAGAGGGGAGAGTGTTGTCTACATACCCTTGTAGAGCGTTCGCAGAAGCGTTATATCAACGCGGTTGATGTAGTCGTACGTCTTCACGATCCGACCGATCAAGTACCGAATGCACGGCACCTCCGAGTTCTGCAGACGTTCAACTCGATGATGTCCCTCGAACTCCGATCCAGCCGAGCTTTGAGGGAGAGTTCCATCAGCACGACAGCATGGTGACGATGATGATGTTCTACCGATGCAGGGCTTCGCCTAAGCACCGCTACGATATGACCGAGGTGGATTATGGTGGAGGGGGGCACCACACACGGCTAAGAGATCCAAAGGATCAATTGTTGTGTCTTTGGGGTGCCCCCTGCCCCCTTATATAAAGGAGTGGAGGAGGGGGAGGGCCGACCCTCTCTATGGCGCGCCCTAGGGGAGTCCTACTCCCACTGGGAGTAGGATTCCCCCTTTCCTAGTAGAACTAGGAGCCCTTCCAAGTAGTAGGAGTAGGAGGGAAGGAAAGGGAAGGGAAAAGGAGAAGGAAGGAAGGGGCGCCCCCCTCCCTAGTCCAATTCGGACCAGCCCATGGGGAGGGGTGCGGCCACCCTTTGAGGCCTTTCTCTCCTTTCCCGTATGGCCCATTAAGGCCCAATACGAATTCCCGTAACTCTCCGGTACTCCCAAAAATACCCGAATCACTCAGAACCTTTCCGATGTCCGAATATAGTCGTCCAATATATCGATCTTTACGTCTCGACCATTTCGAGACTCCTCGTTATGTCCTTGATCTCATCCGGGACTCCAAACTCCTTCGGTACATCAAAACACATAAACTCATAATATAACCGTCATCGAACTTTAAGCGTGCGGACCCTACGGGTTCGAGAACTATGTAGACATGACCGAGACACGTCTCCGGTCATTAACCAATAGCGGAACCTGGATGCTCATATTGGCTCCTACATATTCTACGAAGATCTTTATCGGTCAAACTGCATAACAACATACGTTGTTCCCTTTGTCATCGGTATGTTACTTGCCCGAGATTCGATCGTCGGTATCTCAATACCTAGTTCAATCTTGTTACCGTCAAGTCTCTTTACTCGTTCCGTAACACATCATCCTGCAACTAACTCATTAGTTGCAATGCTTGCAAGGCTTATAGTGATGTGCATTACCGAGTGGGCCCAGAGATACCTCTCCGACAATCGGAGTGACAAATCCTAATCTCGAAATACGCCAACCCAACAAGTACCTTTGGAGACACCTGTAGAGCACCTTTATAATCATCCAGTTACGTTGTGACATTTGGTAGCACACAAAGTGTTCCTCCGGTAAATGGGAGTTGCATAATCTCATAGTCATAGGAACATGTATAAGTCATGAAGAAAGCAATAGCAATAAACTAAACGATCACATGCTATGTTAACGGAATGGGTCAAGTAAATCACATCATTCTCCTAATGATGTGATCCCGTTAATAAAATGACAACTCTTTGTCTATGGCTAGGAAACATAACCATCTTTGATCAACGAGCTAGTCAAGTAGAGGCATACTAGTGACACTCTGTTTGTCTATGTATTCACACATGTATCATGTTTCCGGTTACTACAATTCTAGCATGAATAATCAACATTTATCATGATATAAGGAAATAAATAATAACTTTATTATTATTGCCTCTAGGGCATATTTCCTTCAGTCTCCCACTTGCACTAGAGTCAATAATCTAGTTCACATCGCCATGTGATTTAATACCAATAGTTCACATCACCATGTGATTAACACCCATAGTTCACATCGACATGTGACCAACACCCAAAGGGTTTACTAGAGTCAATAATCTAGTTCACTTCGCTATGTGATTAACACCCAAAGGGTACTAAGGTGTGATCATGTTTTGCTTGTGAGAGAAGTTTAGTCAACGGGTCTGCCACATTCAGATCCGTAAGTATTTTGCAAATTTCTATGTCAACAATGCTCTGCACGGAGCTACTCTAGCTAATAGCTCCCACTTTCAATATGTATCCAGATTGAGATTTAGAGTCATCTGGATCAGTGTTAAAATTTGCATCGACGTAACCCTTTACGACGAACCTTTTTGTCACCTCCATAATCGAGAAACATATCCTTATTCCACTAAGGATAAATTTGACCGCTATCCAGTGATCTACTCCTAGATCACTATTGTACTCCCTTGCCAAAAATAGTGTAGGGTATACAATAGATCTGGTACACAGCATGGCATATTTTATAGAACCTATGGCTGAGGCATAGGGAATGACTTTCATTCGCTCTCTATCTTTTGCTGTGGTCGGGTTTTGAGTCTTACTCAACTTCACACCTTGTAACACAGGCAAGAACTCCTTCTTTGACTGTTCCATTTTGAACTACTTCAAAATCTTGTCAAGGTATGTACTCATTGAAAAACTTATCAAGTGTCTTGATCTATCTCTATAGATCTTGATGCTCAATATGTAAGCAGCTTCACCAAAGTCTTTCTTTGAAAAAACTCCTTTCAAACATTCCTTTATGCTTTGCAGAATAATTGTACATCATCTCCGATCAACAATATGTCATACATATACTTATCAGCAATGTTGTAGTGCTCACACTCACTTTCTTGTAAATACAGGCTTCACCGCAAGTCTGTATAAAACTATATGCTTTGATCAACTTATTAAAGCGTATATTCCAACTCCGAGATGCTTGCACCAGTCCATAGATGGATCGCTGGAGCTTGTATATTTTGTTAGTACCTTTAGGATCGACAAAACCTTCTGGTTGCATCATATAAAACTCTTCTTTAATAAATCCTATTAAGGAATGCAATTTTGTTTATCCATTTGCCAGATTTCATAAAATGCGGCAATAGCTAACATGATTCAGACATACTTAAGCATATATACGAGCGAGAAATTCTCATCGTGGTCAACACCTTGAACTTTTCGAAAACCTTTTTGCGACAATTCTAGCTTTGTAGATAGTAACACTACTATCAGCGTCTGTCTTCCTCTTGAAGATCCATTTAATGTCAATGGCTCACCAATCTTTGGGCAAGTCAATCAAAGTCCATACTTTGTTCTTATACATGGATCTCATCTCAGATTTCATGGCCTCAAGTCATTTCGCGAAATCTGGGCTCATCATTGCTTCCTCATAGTTCGTAGGTTCGTCATGCTCAAGTAACATGACCTCCAGAACAGTATTACCGTACCACTCTGGTGCAGATCTCACTCTGGTTTACCTACGAGGTTCGGTAGTAACTTGATCTGAAGTTACATGATCATCATCATCATTAGCTTCCTCACTAATTGGTGTAGTAGTCACAGGAACAGATTTCTGTGATGAACTACTTTCCAATAAGGGAGCATGTACAGTTACCTCATCAAGTTCTACTTTCCTCCCACTCACTTCTTTCGAGAGAAACTCCTTATCTAGAAAGACTCCGAATTTAGCAACAAAAGTCTTGCCTTCGGATCTGTGATAGAAGGTGTACCCAACATTCTCCTTTGGGTATCCTATGAAGACACATTTCTCCGATTTGGGTTTGAGCTTATCAGGATGAAACCTTTTCATATAAGCATCGCAGTCCCAAAATTTAAGAAACGACAGCTTAGGTTTCTCGCAAAACCACAGTTCAGACGGTGTCGTCTCAACGGATTTAGATGATGCCCTATTTAACATGAATGTAGCTGTCTCTAATGCATAACCCCAAAATGATAGCGGTAAATCAGTAAGAGACGTCATAGATCGCACCATATCTAATAAAGCATGGTTACGACGTTCGGACACACCATTACACTGTGGTGTTCCAGGTGGCGTGAGTAGTGAAACTATTTCACATTGTTTTAACTGAAGGCCAAACTCGTAACTCAAATATTTTACTTCTGCGATCATATCGTAGAAACTTTTATTTTGTTACGATGATTCTCCACTTCACTCTGAAATTCTTTGAACTTTTGAAATGTTTCAGACTTGTGTTTCATCAAGTAGATATACTCATATCTGCTCAAATCATCTGTGAAGATCAGAAAATAATGATACCTACCGCGACATTCAATATTCATCGGACCACATACATCAGTATGCATGATTTCCAACAAATCTCTTGCTTGCTGCATTGTTCCGGAGAATGGAGTCTTAGTCATCTTGCCCATGAGGCATGGTTCGCAAGCATCAACTGATTCATAATCAAGTGATTCCAAAAGCCCATCAGCATGGATTTTCTTCATGCGCTTTACACCAATATGACCTAAACGGCAGTGCCACAAATAAGTTGCACTATCATTATTAACTTTGCATCTTTTGGCTTCAATATTATGAGAATGTGTATCACCACGATCGAGATCCCACAAACCATTTTCATTGGGTGTATGACCATAGAAGGTTTTATTCATGTAAACAAAACAACAATTTATTCTCTTACTTAAATGAATTACCGTATTGCAATAAACATGATCAAATCATATTCATGCTCAATGCAAACACCAAATAACACTTATTTAGGTTCAACACTAATCCCGAAAGCATAGGGAGTGTGCGATGATGATCATATCAATTTTTTTGAAACCACTTCCAACACACATCGTCACTTCACCCTTAATTAGTCTCTGTTCATTCTGCAACTCCCGTTTCGAGTTACTAATCTTAGCAACTGAACTAGTATAAAATACTAAGGCGTTGCTATAAACACTAGTAAAATACACATCAATAACATGTATATCAAATATACCTTTGTTCACTTTGCCATCCTTCTTATCCGCCAAATACTTGGGGCAGTTCTGCTTCCAGTGACCAGTCCCTTTGCAGTAGAAGCACTTAGTCTCAATCTTAGGTCTAGACTTGGGCTTCTTCACTTGAGCAGCAACTTGCTTGCCGTTCTTCTTTAAGTTCCCCTTCTTCCCTTTGCCCTTTTCTTGAAACTAGTGGTCTTGTCAACCATCAACATTTGATGCTTTTCTTGATTTCTACCTTCGTCGATTTCCGTATCACGAAGAGCTTGGGAATCGTTTCCGTTATTCCTTGCATATCATAGTTCATCACGAAGTTCTACTAACTTGGCGATGGTGACTAGAGAATTCTGTCAATCACTATCTTATCTGGAAGATTAACTCCCACTTGATTCAAGTGATTGTAGTACCCAGACAATCTGAGCACATGCTCACTGCTTGAGCTATTCTCCTCCATCTTTTAGCTATAGAACCTGTTGGAGACTTCATATCTCTCAACTCGGGTATTTGCTTGAAATATTAACTTCAACTCCTGGAACATCTCATATGGTCCATGACGTTCAAAACGTCTTTGAAGTCCCGATTCTAAGCCGTTTAAGCATGGTGCACGAAACTATCAAGTAGTCATCATATTGAGCTAGCCAAACGTTCATAACGTCTGCATCTGCTCCTGCAATAGGTCTATCACCTAGTGGTGCATTAATGACATAATTCTTCTGTGCAGCAATGAGGATAATCCTTAGATCATGGATCCAATCCGCATCATTGCTACTAACATCTTTCAACTTAATTTTCTCTAGGAACATATCAAAAATAAAACAGGGGAGCTAAACACGAGCTATTGATCTACAACATAGATATGCTAATACTACCAGGACTAAGTTCATGATAAATTTAAGTTCAATTAATCATATTACTTAAGAACTCCCATTTAGATAGACATCCCTCTAATCCTCTAAGTGATCACGTGATCCATATCAACTAAACCATGTCCGATCATCACGTGAGATGGATTAGTTTAAATGGTGAACATCACTTGTTGATCATATCTACTATATGATTCACGCTCGACCTTTTGGTCTCCATGTTCCGAGGCCATATCTGTTATATGCTAGGCTCATCAAGTTTAACCTGAGTATTCCGCGTGTGCAACTGTTTTGCACCTGTTGTATTTCAACGTAGAGCCTATCACACCCGATCATCACGTGGTGTCTCAGCACGAAGAACTTTCGCAACGGTGCATACTCAGGGAGAACACTTATACTTTGATAATTTAGTGAGGGATCATCTTATAAAGCTACCGTCGAACTAAGAAAAATAAGATGTATAAAAGATAAACATCACATGCAATCAAAATATGTGACATGATATGGCCATCATCATCTTGTGCCTTTGATCTCCATCTCCGAAGCATCGTCATGATCTCCATCGTCACCGGCATGACACCATGATCTCCATCATCTTGATCTATATCAATGTGGCGTCACATGGTTGTCTCGCCAACAATTGCTCTTGCAACTATTGCTATCACATAGCAATAAAGTAAAGCAATTATTTGGCGCTTGCATCTTATGCAATAGAAAGATAACCATAAGGCTTTTGCCAGTTGCCGATAACTTCAACAAAACATGATCATCTCATACAACAACACGTCTTGACCATATCACATCACAACATGCCCTGCAAAAACAAGTTAGACGTCCTCTACTTTGTTGTTGCAAGTTTTATGTGGCTGCTACAGGTTGAGCAAGAACCGTTCTTACCTACGCATCAAAACCACAACGATAGTTTGTCAAGTTGGTGCTGTTTTAACCTTCGGAAGGACCAGGCATAGCCACACTCGGTTCAACTAAAGTTGGAGAAACTGACACCCGCCAGCCACCTGTGTGCAAAGCACGTCGGTAGAACCAGTCTCGCGTAAGCGTACGCGTAATGTCGGTCCGAGCCGCTTCATCCAACAATATCATTGAACCAAAGTGTGACATGCTGGTAAGCAGTATGACTTATATCGCCCACAACTCACTTGTGTTCTACTCGTGCATATTACATCAACGCATAAAACCTAGGCTCGGATGCCACTGTTGGGGAACGTAGTAATTTCAAAAATTTCCTACGCACACGCAGGATCATGGTGATGCATAGCAATGAGAGGGGAGAGTGTTGTCTGCATACCCTTGTAGACCGTTCGCGGAAGCATTATATCAACGCGGTTGATGTAGTCATACGTCTTCATGATCCGACCGATCAAGTACCGAATGCACGGCACCTCCGAGTTCTGCACACGTTCAACTCGATGACGTCCCTCGAATTCCGATCCAGCCGAGCGTTGAGGGAGAGTTCCATCAGCACAACGGCGTGGTGACGATGATGATGTTCTACCAACGCCGGGCTTCGCCTAAGCATCGCTACGATATGACCGAGGTGGATTATGGTGGAGGGGGCACCGCACACGGCTAAGAGATCCAAAGGATCAATTGTTGTGTCTTTGGGGTGCCCCTGCCCCCGTATATAAAGGAGTGGAGGAGGGGGAGGGCCGGCCCTCTCTATGGCGCTCCCTAGGGGAGTCCTACTACCATCGGGAGTAGGATTCCCCCTTTCCTAGTAGAACTAGGAGCCCTTCCAAGTAGTAGGAGTAGGAGGGAAGGAAAGGGAAGGGAAAAGGAGAAGGAAGGAAGGGGGCGCCCCCCTCCCTAGTCCAATTCAGACCAGCCCATGGGGAGGGGTGCGGCCACCCTTTGAGGCCGTTCTCTCCTTTCCCGTATGGCCCATTAAGGCCCAATATGAATTCCCGTAACTCCCCGGTACTCCCAAAAATACCCGAATCACTCAGAACCTTTCCGATGTCCGAATATAGTCGTCCAATATATCGATCTTTACGTCTCGACCATTTCGAGAGTCCTCGTTATGTCACTGATCTCATCCGGGACTCCGAACTCCTTCGGTACATCAAAACACATAAACTCATAATATAACCGTCATCGAACTTTAAGCGTGCAGACCCTACAGGTTCGAGAACTATGTAGACATGACCGAGACACGTCTCCGGTCAACAACCAATAGCGGAAACTGGATGCTAATATTGTCTCCTACATATTCTACGAAGATCTTTATCGGTCAAACCGCATAACAACATACGTTGTTCCCTTTGTCATCGATATGTTACTTGCCCGAGATTCGATCGTCGGTATCTCAATACCTAGTTCAATCTCGTTATCGGCAAGTCTCTTTACTCGTTGCATAACACATCATCCTGCAACTAACTCATTAGTTGCAATGCTTGCAAGGCTTATAGTGATGTGCATTACCGAGTGGGCCCAGAGATACCTCTTCGACAATCGGAGTGACAAATCCTAATCTGAAATACACCAACCCAACAAGTACCTTTGGAGACACCTGTAGAGCACCTTTATAATCACCCAGTTATGTTGTGACGTTTGGTAGCACACAAAGTGTTCTTCCGGTAAACAGGAGTTGCATAATCTCATAGTCATAGGAACATGTATAAGTCATGAAGAAAGCAATAGCAATAAACTAAACGATCAAGTGCTATGCTAATGGAATGGGTCAAGTCAATCACATCATTCTCCTAATGATGTGATCCCGTTAATCAAATGACAACTCTTTGTCTATGGCTAGGAAACATAACCATCTTTGATCAACGAGCTAGTCAAGTAGAGGCATACTAGTGACACTCTGTTTGTCTATGTATTCACACATGTATCATGTTTCCGGTTAATACAATTCTAGGATGAATAATAAACATTTATCATGATATAAGGAAATAAATAATAACTTTATTATTATTGCCTCTAGGGAATATTTCCTTCAAAAAAAAGACACATCCGTGACATTTTGGGCCGAAAGAAATTTTTTCTGTCATACATATGACACTTCTATGACGATAATTGTGACAAAACCCGGTATCATCATAGATGTGGTGGGCTCCTACTTCTATGACAAAAAATCATGATAGAGAATGGGCTTTTCGTCCTGGGCGGGCCGGAGACGCAGCTGCATGACATTCTTTGGGCCGTCCATGACGGAAAAAACCGTGATAGAAGCGAGGGGGAGGAAAATTTCGGGGAGTTCCCGGTTACGGTGGGAGGTCGGGGGCCGAGCGATGCGCGCTTCTCTCGTACACGTATGCGTGTGCATGCGAGGCATTGGCTCTAACTGAACCCGAGCGAGGCGTTGGGCTCTAACTAAACCGAGCGATTGCACTGCAGGCTACGCGTTACTGAACCCGAGCGATTGATCGATGGTTGTTAACTGAACCCGATCGAGCGATTCCTTCGCTACTGCTGCTAACTGAAGCCGATCGATGCTTCC